>NW_026913609.1:0-10085 GCF_034315485.1 Pezoporus occidentalis | reverse complement strand
GAGGAGTCATAGCGGAGTCATAGCGGAGTCATAGCGGAGTCATAGCGGAGTCATAGCGGAGTCATAGCGGAGTCATAGCGGAGTCATAGCGGAGTCATAGAGGAGTCATAGAGGAGTCATAGAGGAGTCATAGAGGAGTCATACAGTCATAGGGGAGTCATAGAGGAGTCATAGAGGAGTCATAGAGGAGTCATAGAGGAGTCATAGAGGAGTCATAGTGGAGTCATAGAGGAGTCATAGAGGAGTCATAGAGGAGTCATAGAGGAGTCATAGAGGAGTCATAGAGGAGTCATAGAGCAGTCATAGAGGAGTCATAGAGGAGTCATACAGGAGTCATAGAGGAGTCATAGAGGGGTCATAGAGGGGTCATAGAGGGGTCATAGAGGAGTCATAGAGGAGTCACGGAGGAGTCACGGAGGAGTTATAGAGGAGTCATAGAGAATTCATAGCATCATAGATGTGTCATAGAGAAGTCATAGAGAAGCCATTGTGTCATAAAGTCATAGTGGAGTCATACAGGAGTCATAGAGGAGTCATACTGTCATAGTGGAGTCATAGAGGAGTCATAGAGGAGTCATAGAGGAGTCATAGAGGAGTCATAGAGGAGTCATAAGAGAGGAGTCATAGAGGAGTCATAGAGGAGTCATAGAGGAGTCATAGAGGAGTCTTAGAGGAGTCATAGAGGAGTCATAGAGGAGTCATAGATAGAGGAGTCATAGAGGAGTCATAGAGGAGTCATAGAGGAGTCATAGAGGACTCATAGAGGAGTCATAGAGGAGTCATAGAGGAGTCATACTGTCATAGAGGAGTTATAGAGGAGTCATAGAGGAGTCATACTGTCATAGAGGAGTCATAGAGGAGTCATAGAGGAGTCATACTGTCATAGAGGAGTCATAGAGGAGTCATAGAGGAGTCATAGAGGAGTCATAGAGGAGTCATAGAGGAGTCATAGAGGAGTCATAGAGGAGTCATAGAGGAGTCATAGAGGAGTCATACTGTTCATAGAGGAGTCATAGAGGAGTCATAGAGGAGTCATAGAGGAGTCATAGAGGAGTCATAGAGGAGTCATAGAGGAGTCATACTGTTATAGAGGAGTCATAGAGGAGTCATAGGGAGTCATAGAGGAGTCATAGAGGAGTCATAGAGGAGTCATAGAGGAGTCATAGAGGAGTCATAGAGGAGTCATAGAGGAGTCATAGAGGAGTCATACTGTTATAGAGGAGTCATAGAGGAGTCATACTGTCATAGAGGAGTCATAGAGGAGTCATAGAGGAGTCATAGAGGAGTCATACTGTCATAGAGGAGTCATAGAGGAGTCATAGAGGAGTCATAGAGGAGTCATAGAGGAGTCATAGAGGAGTCATACTGGAGTCATAGAGGAGTCATAGAGGAGTCATAGAGGAGTCATAGAGGAGTCATAGAGGAGTCATAGAGGAGTCATAGAGGAGTCATAGAGGAGTCATAGAGGAGTCATAGAGGAGTCATAGAGGAGTCATAGAGGAGTCATAGAGGAGTCATAGAGGAGTCATAGAGGAGTCATAGAGGAGTCATAGAGGAGTCATAGAGGAGTCATAGAGGAGTCATACTGTCATAGAGGAGTCATAGAGGAGTCATAGAGGAGTCATAGAGGAGTCATAGAGGAGTCATAGAGGAGTCATAGAGGAGTCATAGAGGAGTCATAGAGGAGTCATAGAGGAGTCATAGAGGAGTCATAGAGGAGTCATAGAGGAGTCATAGAGGAGTCATAGAGGAGTCATACTGGAGTCATAGAGGAGTCATAGAGGAGTCATAGAGGAGTCATAGAGGAGTCATAGAGGATTCATAGAGGAGTCATAGAGGAGTCATAGAGGAGTCATAGAGGAGTCATAGAGGAGTCATAGAGGAGTCATAGAGGAGTCATAGAGGAGTCATAGAGGAGTCATAGAGGAGTCATAGAGGAGTCATAGAGGAGTCATAGAGGAGTCATAGAGGAGTCATAGAGGAGTCATAGAGGAGTCATAGAGGAGTCATAGAGGAGTCATAGAGGAGTCATAGAGGAGTCATAGAGGAGTCATAGAGGAGTCATAGAGGAGTCATAGAGGAGTCATAGAGGAGTCATAGAGGAGTCATAGAGGAGTCATAGAGGAGTCATACTCTCATAGAGGAGTCATAGAGGAGTCATAGAGGAGTCATACTGTCATAGAGGAGTCATAGAGGAGTCATACTGTCATAGAGGAGTCATAGAGGAGTCATAGAGGAGTCATAGAGGAGTCATAGAGGAGTCATACAGCAGTCATATAGGAGTCATGGAGGAGTCATACAGGAGTCTGAGAGGAGTCTTACTTTCATAGAGTCATAGAGGTGTCATAGAGGAGTCATAGAGTCGTCAAAGAGTAGTCATAGAGGAGTCAGAGAGTAGTCATACTGTCATAGAGGAGTCATAGAGGAGTCATAGAGGAGTCATAGAGGAGTCATAGAGGAGTCATAGAGGAGTCATAGAGGAGTCAACAGGAGTCATAGAGAGGTCAGTCATAGAGGAGTCAGTAGAGGAGTCATAGAGGAGTCATAGAGGAGTCATAGAGGAGTCATAGAGGAGTCATACTGTTATAGAGGAGTCATAGAGGAGTCATAGAGGTCAGTCATAGAGGAGTCATACTGTCATAGAGGAGTCATAGAGGAGTCATAGAGGAGTCATAGAGGAGTCATAGAGGAGTCATAGAGGAGTCATAGAGGAGTCATAGAGGAGTCATAGAGGAGTCATACTGTTATAGAGGAGTCATAGAGGAGTCATACTGTCATAGAGGAGTCATAGAGGAGTCATAGAGGAGTCATAGAGGAGTCATAGAGGAGTCATAGTGTCATAGAGGAGTCATAGAGGAGTCAGTTATAGAGGAGTCAGTCATAGAGGAGTCAGTCATAGAGGAGTCAGAGGAGTCATAGAGGTGTCATAGAGGAGTCATAGAGGAGTCATAGAGGAGTCATAAGAGAGGAGTCATAGTCATAGAGGAGTCATAGAGGAGTCATACTGTCATAGAGGAGTCATAGAGGAGTCATAGAGGAGTCATAGAGGAGTCATAGAGGAGTCATACTGTTATAGAGGAGTCATAGAGGAGTCATAGAGGAGTCATAGAGGAGTCATAGAGGAGTCATACTGTCAGGAGTCATAGAGGAGTCATAGTCATAGAGGAGTCATAGAGGAGTCATACTGTCATAGAGGAGTCATAGAGGAGTCATAGAGGAGTCATAGAGGAGTCATACTGTGAGGAGTCATAGAGGAGTCATACTCTCATAGAGGAGTCATAGATGAGTCATAGAGGAGTCATAGAGGAGTCATAGAGGAGTCATAGAGGAGTCATAGAGGAGTCATAGAGGAGTCATAGAGGAGTCATAGAGGAGTCATACTGTCATAGAGGAGTCATAGAGGAGTCTTAGAGGAGTCATAGAGGAGTCATAGAGGAGTCATTCTGTCATAGAGGAGTCATAGAGGAGTCATAGAGGAGTCATAGAGGAGTCATAGAGGATTCATACTGTCATAGAGGAGTCATAGAGGAGTCATAGAGGAGTCATAGAGGAGTCATAGAGGAGTCATAGAGGAGTCATAGAGGAGTCATAGAGGAGTCATAGAGGAGTCATAGAGGACTATTCCAGTCATAGAGGAGTCATAGAGGAGTCATACTGTTATAGAGGAGTCATAGAGGAGTCATACTGTCATAGAGGAGTCATAGAGGAGTCATAGAGGAGTCATAGAGGAGTCATAGAGGAGTCATAGAGGAGTCATAGAGGAGTCATAGAGGAGTCATAGAGGAGTCATAGAGGAGTCATAGAGGAGTCATAGAGGAGTCATAGAGGAGTCATAGAGGAGTCATAGAGGAGTCATAGAGGAGTCATAGAGGAGTCATATAGGAGTCATACATAGAGTAGTCATAGAGGAGTCATAGAGGAGTCATACTGTCATAGAGGAGTCATAGAGGAGTCATACTGGAGTCATAGAGGAGTCATAGAGGAGTCATAGAGGAGTCATAGAGGAGTCATACTGTCATAGAGGAGTCATAGAGGAATCATAGTGGAGTCATAGAGGAGTCATACTGTCACAGAGGAGTCATAGAGGAGTCATACAGGAGTCATAGAGGAGTCATAGAGGAGTCATAGAGGAGTCATAGAGGAGTCATACTGTCATAGAGGAGTCATAGAGGAGTCATAGAGGAGTCATACTGTCATAGAGGAGTCATAGAGGAGTCATAGAGGAGTCATAGAGGAGTCATAGAGGAGTCATAGAGGAGTCATAGAGGAGTCATAGAGGAGTCATAGAGGAGTCATAGTCATAGAGGAGTCATAGAGGAGTCATACTGTCATAGAGGAGTCATAGAGGAGTCAGTTATAGAGGAGTCATAGAGGAGTCATAGAGGAGTCATAGAGGAGTCATCATAGAGGATCATAGAGGAGTCATAGTAACAGGAGTCATAGAGGAGTCATAGAGGAGTCATAGAGGAGTCATCATAGAGGAGTCATAGTGTCATCATAGAGGAGTCATAGAGGAGTCATACTGTCATAGAGGAGTCATAGAGGAGTCATACTGTTATAGAGGAGTCATAGAGGAGTCATACTGTTATAGAGGAGTCATAGAGGAGTCATACTGTTATATAGAGGAGTCATAGAGGAGTCATACTGTTATAGAGGAGTCATAGAGGAGTCATAGAGGAGTCAGAGAGGAGTCATAGAGGAGTCATAGAGGAGACATAGAGGAGTCATAGAGGAGTCATACTGTCATAGAGGAGTCATAGAGGAGTCATAGAGGAGTCATAGAGGACTCATAGAGGAGTCATAGAGGAGTCATAGTGGAGTCATAGAGGAGTCATAGAGGAGTCATAGAGGAGTCATAGAGGAGTCATACTGTCATAGAGGAGTCATAGAGGAGTCATACTGTCATAGAGGAGTCATAGAGGAGTCATACTGTCATAGAGGAGTCATAGAGGAGTCATACTGTCATAGAGGAGTCATAGAGGAGTCATACTGTCATAGAGGAGTCATAGAGAAGTCATAGAGGAGTCATACTGTCATAGAGGAGTCATAGAGGAGTCATAGAGGAGTCATAGAGGAGTCATAGAGGAGTCATACTGTCATAGAGGAGTCATAGAGGAGTCATACTGTCATAGAGGAGTCATAGAGGAGTCATACTGTCATAGAGGAGTCATAGAGGAGTCATACTGTCATAGAGGAGTCATAGAGGAGTCATACTGTCAGAGAGGAGTCATAGAGGAGTCATACTGTCATAGAGGAGTCATAGAGGAGTCATAGAGGAGTCATAGAGGAGTCATAGAGGAGTCATACTGTCATAGAGGAGTCATAGAGGAGTCATAGAGGAGTCATAGAGGAGTCATAGAGGAGTCATAGAGGAGTCATAGAGGAGTCATAGAGGAGTCATAGAGGAGTCATAGAGGAGTCATAGAGGAGTCATAGAGGAGTCATAGAGGAGTCATAGAGGAGTCATAGAGGAGTCATACTGTCATAGAGGAGTCATAGAGGAGTCATAGAGGAGTCATAGAGGAGTCATACTGTCATAGAGGAGTCATAGAGGAGTCATACTGTCATAGAGGAGTCATAGAGGAGTCATAGAGGAGTCATAGAGGAGTCATAGAGTCATAGAGGAGTCATAGAGGAGTCATAGAGGAGTCATAGAGGAGTCATAGAGGAGTCATAGAGGAGGAGTCATAGAGGAGTCATAGAGGAGTCATAGAGGAGTCATAGAGGAGTCATAGAGGAGTCATAGAGGAGTCATACTGTCATAGAGGAGTCATATAGGAGTCATACTGTCATAGAGGAGTCATAGAGGAGTCATAGAGGAGTCATAGAGGAGTCATAGAGGAGTCATAGAGGAGTCATAGAGGAGTCATAGAGGAGTCATAGAGGAGTCATAGAGGAGTCATAGAGGAGTCATAGAGGAGTCATAGAGGAGTCATAGAGGAGTCATAGAGGAGTCATAGAGGAGTCATACTGTCATAGAGGAGTCATAGAGGAGTCATAGAGGAGTCATAGAGGAGTCATAGAGGAGTCATACTCATAGAGGAGTCATAGAGGAGTCATACTGTCATAGAGGAGTCATAGAGGAGTCATACTGTCATAGAGGAGTCATAGAGGAGTCATACTGTCATAGAGGAGTCATACTGTCATAGAGGAGTCATAGAGGAGTCATAGAGGAGTCATAGAGGAGTCATACTGTCATAGAGGAGTCATAGAGGAGTCATAGAGGAGTCATAGAGGAGTCATAGAGGAGTCATAGAGGAGTCATAGAGTAGTCATAGAGTACTCAAAGAGTCATAGAGGAGTCATAGAGGAGTCATAGAGGAGTCATACTGTCATAGAGGAGTCATAGAGGAGTCATAGAGGAGTCATAGAGGAGTCATAGAGTCATAGAGGAGTCATAGAGGAGTCATAGAGGAGTCATAGAGGAGTCATAGAGGAGTCATACTGTCATAGAGGAGTCATAGAGGAGTCATAGAGGAGTCATAGAGGAGTCATAGAGGAGTCATAGAGGAGTCATAGAGGAGTCATAGAGGAGTCATAGAGGAGTCATAGAGGAGTCATAGAGGAGTCATAGAGGAGTCATAGAGGAGTCATAGAGGAGTCATAGAGGAGTCATAGAGGAGTCATAGAGGAGTCATAGAGGAGTCATAGAGGAGTCATAGAGGAGTCATAGAGGAGTCATACTGTCATAGAGGAGTCATAGAGGAGTCATAGAGTCATAGAGGAGTCATAGAGGAGTCATAGAGGAGTCATAGAGGAGTCATAGAGGAGTCATACTGTCATAGAGGAGTCATAGAGGAGTCATAGAGGAGTCATAGAGGAGTCATAGAGTCATAGAGGAGTCATAGAGGAGTCATAGAGGAGTCATAGAGGAGTCATAGAGGAGTCATAGAGGAGTCATAGAGGAGTCATAGAGGAGTCATAGAGGAGTCATAGAGGAGTCATAGAGGAGTCATAGAGGAGTCATAGAGGAGTCATAGAGGAGTCATAGAGGAGTCATAGAGGAGTCATAGAGGAGTCATAGAGGAGTCATAGAGGAGTCATAGAGGAGTCATAGAGGAGTCATAGAGGAGTCATAGAGGAGTCATAGAGGAGTCATAGAGGAGTCATAGAGGAGTCATAGAGGAGTCATAGAGGAGTCATAGAGGAGTCATAGAGGAGTCATAGAGGTGTCATAGAGGAGTCATAGAGGAGTCATAGAGGAGTCATACTGTCATAGAGGAGTCATAGAGGAGTCATAGAGGAGTCATAGAGGAGTCATAGAGGAGTCATAGAGGAGTCATAGAGGAGTCATAGAGGAGTCATAGAGGAGTCATAGAGGAGTCATAGAGGAGTCATAGAGGAGTCATAGAGGAGTCATACTGTCATAGAGGAGTCATAGAGGAGTCATACTGTCATAGAGGAGTCATAGAGGAGTCAGTCATAGAGGAGTCATAGAGGAGTCATAGAGGAGTCATAGAGGAGTCATAGAGGAGTCATAGAGGAGTCATAGAGGAGTCATAGAGGAGTCATAGAGGAGTCATACTGTCATAGAGGAGTCATAGAGGAGTCATAGAGGAGTCATAGAGGAGTCATAGAGGAGTCATAGAGGAGTCATAGAGGAGTCATACTGTCATAGAGGAGTCATAGAGGAGTCATACTGTCATAGAGGAGTCATAGAGGAGTCATAGAGGAGTCATAGAGGAGTCATAGAGGAGTCATAGAGGAGTCATAGAGGAGTCATAGAGGAGTCATAGAGGAGTCATAGAGGAGTCATAGAGGAGTCATAGAGGAGTCATAGAGGAGTCATAGAGTATTCATAGAGTAGTCATAGAGGAGTCATAGAGTCATAGAGGAGTCATAGAGGAGTCATAGAGGAGTCATACTGTCATAGAGGAGTCATAGAGGAGTCATAGAGGAGTCATAGAGGAGTCATAGAGTCATAGAGGAGTCATAGTCATAGAGGAGTCTGTCATAGAGGAGTCATAGAGGAGTCATAGAGGAGTCATAGAGGAGTCATAGAGGAGTCATAGAGGAGTCATAGAGGAGTCATAGAGGAGTCATAGAGGAGTCATACTGTCATAGAGGAGTCATAGAGGAGTCATAGAGGAGTCATAGAGGAGTCATAGAGGAGTCATACTGTCATAGAGGAGTCATAGAGGAGTCATAGAGGAATCATACTGTCATAGAGGAGTCATAGAGGAGTCATAGAGGAGTCATACTGTCATAGAGGAGTCATAGAGGAGTCATAGAGGAGTCATACTGTCATAGAGGAGTCATAGAGTCATAGAGGAGTCATAGAGGAGTCATAGAGGAGTCATAGAGGAGTCATAGAGGAGTCATAGAGGAGTCATAGAGGAGTCATAGAGGAGTCATAGAGGAGTCATACTGTCATAGAGGAGTCATAGAGGAGTCATAGAGGAGTCATAGAGGAGTCATAGAGGAGTCATAGAGGAGTCATAGAGGAGTCATAGAGGAGTCATAGAGGAGTCATACTGTCATAGAGGAGTCATAGAGGAGTCATAGAGGAGTCATAGAGGAGTCATAGAGGAGTCATAGAGGAGTCATAGAGGAGTCATAGAGGAGTCATAGAGGAGTCATAGAGGAGTCATAGAGGAGTCATAGAGGAGTCATAGAGGAGTCATAGATAGAGGAGTCATAGAGGAGTCATAGAGGAGTCATAGAGGAGTCATAGGGAGTCATAGAGGAGTCATACTGTCATAGAGGAGTCATAGAGGAGTCATAGAGGAGTCATAGAGGAGTCATAGAGGAGTCATAGAGGAGTCATAGAGGAGTCATAGAGGAGTCATAGAGTCATAGAGGAGTCATAGAGGAGTCATACTGTCATAGAGGAGTCATAGAGGAGTCATAGAGGAGTCATAGAGGAGTCATAGAGGAGTCATAGAGGAGTCATAGAGGAGTCATAGAGGAGTCATAGAGGAGTCATAGAGGAGTCATACTGTCATAGAGGAGTCATAGAGGAGTCATAGAGGAGTCATAGAGGAGTCATAGAGGAGTCATAGAGGAGTCATAGAGGAGTCATACTGTCATAGAGGAGTCATAGAGGAGTCATAGAGGAGTCATAGAGGAGTCATAGAGGAGTCATAGAGGAGTCATAGAGGAGTCATAGAGGAGTCATAGTCATAGAGGAGTCATAGAGGAGTCATAGAGGAGTCATAGAGGAGTCATAGAGGAGTCATAGAGGAGTCATAGAGGAGTCATAGAGGAGTCATAGAGGAGTCATAGAGGAGTCATAGAGGAGTCATAGAGGAGTCATAGAGGAGTCATAGAGGAGTCATAGAGGAGTCATAGAGGAGTCATACTGTCATAGAGGAGTCATAGAGGAGTCATAGAGGAGTCATAGAGGAGTCATAGAGGAGTCATAGAGGAGTCATAGAGGAGTCATAGAGTCATAGAGGAGTCATAGAGGAGTCATAGAGGAGTCATAGAGGAGTCATAGAGGAGTCATAGAGGAGTCATAGAGGAGTCATAGAGGAGTCATAGAGGAGTCATAGAGGAGTCATAGAGGAGTCATAGAGGAGTCATAGAGGAGTCATAGAGGAGTCATAGAGGAGTCATAGAGGAGTCATAGAGGAGTCATAGAGGAGTCATAGAGGAGTCATAGAGGAGTCATACTGTCATAGAGGAGTCATAGAGGAGTCATAGAGGAGTCATAGAGGAGTCATAGAGGAGTCATACTGTCATAGAGGAGTCATAGAGGAGTCATAGAGGAGTCATAGAGGAGTCATAGAGGAGTCATAGTGATAGAGGAGTCATAGAGGAGTCATAGAGGAGTCATAGAGGATAGTCATACTCATAGAGGAGTCATAGAGGAGTCATAGAGGAGTCAAGTTCGAGTCAGAGAGGAGACGTCGAGGTGTGATAGAGGAGTCATACTGGAGTCATAGAGGAGTCATAGAGGAGTCATAGAGGAGTCATAGAGGAGTCATACTGTCATAGAGGAGTCATAGAGGAGTCATAGAGGAGTCATAGAGGAGTCATAGAGGAGTCATAGAGGAGTCATAGAGGAGTCATAGAGGAGTCATAGAGGAGTCATAGACGAGTCATAGAGGAGTCATAGAGGAGTCATAGAGGAGTCATACTGT
>NW_026913608.1:0-9854 GCF_034315485.1 Pezoporus occidentalis | reverse complement strand
TAAACCATTATTTTTGTTGTATCAGCTTTTTTCTGCAGAAAAATAAAAACCAGACCCCTTTTTTGGTTTACTTTGTAGCCCAACTGGGGCAAAGCTCAGAAAAAAGGTTGGTTATCATGGTGTGTGCGTGTGGTGAATTAAAGCATTGAACAAAAAACAAAAACTTTACTTAAGATCTTGCCAGACTTAAGAAAATAAGCTGTAATTTGAAATTGCTCTTGTAGTTCGGGGCTGTAAGGGGGCCACAACCCCCACAGACAAACAAAGATACTTTTGGTGAAAAAAACCCAAAATACAGCCCAATTTTTTTTATTTAGGGTTAAAGTCTAGAACAGAGAACCTTAGGTCCTGGGGGAAAGGAAGGGGAAAAGAGTAAGGTGAGGGCTTGATTTCCCGTGCTTTAAAAACAGGGGGGAAAACCAAAAAAGCACTTAGAAAGAACTTTTTATTAAGTGTCTTTTTACTCTTTAATCACCATTTTACTCTTACCATGGAGAGTTCGGATTTTAAATAATACTACTAATAAAAGGCAAAATCAAAAATGTTTATGATTTAAGAAGTCATATTTTTCTACTGGGTTTTTTTTTATTATAGTTGCTTTCCCAAATCAGACATTTGGGCCCAAAAACCAAAGTAGGCAGTATAAATAAATTACAGAAAAACAGTTTTTTCAAACAAAAACAGCTGCCTGAACCACAAGACAACACAAAACTAGGAGTGTAAACAAAACTGGTTGTTTTAATTTGGTTTTTAAAGAAAACTAATTTTTTTTTAAAATTACCCATAATTAAAGGGCCCAAATTTTCCCAACAGGATTTTTGCCATTTTATCCCCTTGGAAAAAAACAGTGTTCAGATCTACCCTCCATAAAAATTTCCCAAAAAAACTAAATGACATTTCAGTAGGCTTTCCCAACATAAAAAGAAAGTAAACATAGATGAAGAGGGGTGAGACACGGGGGACATTTAACTAATTATTATGGTTAAACAGCACTGTTTTTTTTAAACTTTTGGGTTTTAAAATTTTTAAGAGTCTATTTTCTGTGTGTGAGTTTTTAAAATTTTTAAAAGAAAATACCTCAGCTAAATGTTTATTATACATACAATAGAAAAAAAAAATCACATTTTTTTTTCTCCCAAAAGAAGTATTTTAAAACAACATACTAGCTTACATCCAGGGGGAAGGATACCATGTGATTTAAAAGCGGGGTCAGTCTCTGCATCATTTCAAAAAAGATCACTATTTTTAAAGCAAGTTTTCCTCTTCCAGAAATCTCTCTTTGCCAAGTTTCCTTGGGGGCAGTAGCAAAGAACCCGTTAAAAAAATTTTAAGTTGGGATTCATAAATAAAAGAAAAGAAGCTAAAAACTTTTATTGCCAGAAGAAGAGGAGAAGCAGTCAAAAAAGCTTTTTCCCCTTTCCCTATTGCCACTTCAAGGAGCCCCAAAAAGGGGCTCCCAATTTGGGGCCTGATAGCTGTTTTTGGCCCCTTTTTTAGCCCCTTTAATTTAGTTTACAAAACAGAAAGCAAAAAATTTCCAGGTTCACTAGGCATCATTCATATCAATTTTGGGCCCGAAATTGAAGGAGGCTTGGATCCTTAAGTTTCCCATGCACTGCTGTGGGATCCCCGGCTCCTGCCAGAAGCCCCCCAGCACCCAGAGTGACCCTGGGGGGCCCTTGGGGTTTGGGTGCTGCTGCTCCTGGAGAAACCCCAGGGGTGTCATTGTGGGTACCAGAGACACTACCAAGTCACCAAAATTAATTCAGAGAGATTAAAATATGCCCAACATGATGCTTCAAGTTATTACCGGTGTTGGATCCTTAATTTTGCCTTTTAAAACACCCTTAAAGGGGGACATGAGAGAGGAACAAACAAAGACAAAAAAAGGGGTTCATCTTGTTGCCCCCTAGTCAGTCATGACAGCACACAGCCACTCTAACTGGTTTAGCTTACTCACACCAATTTGCAGCCATGAATATGAAACGGGGAAAGAGAAAGGGGGGCATGACAGAGGGGAAAAAGGAAAAAAAAAAAAAACTTTTTTCCCCTTTCCTTTCAGACAAAAAATCAATGCCCGTTGCCCAAGTAAAATCTCACCCTGAAGGGTCCCGCTGGCTACCCGGGGCAAAAAGGAAGGTCTTGTAGTGGTATTTAGACAACACAAGGATGTCAATATAATTTTGTTCCAATTTTTGCTTGCCAGCTCCCAATTCCCCAAATAATTCATAACCTCAGTTACTCATACCTTTGCACAAAAAAAAGACTTTCCACCTACACATTTTGTCCGTTTTCCCCACTTCAGTGCTTTCTTTCCCGTGACAGCCTTTGTGTCCCTCCAAATTGTTTGCCTTTAAAATTTCATTTAAAAAGCCAATTAAAAAAAGTCTTTTCCCCCAGGGAGCACAAAAATATTTTCTTTTTTCAAGGCAGTAGACAAAACCTATTCCCATCAGACTAAACAAATAAGCAAGAGTCACAAAATCAGGGACATATATTGAAGACTTTTTTAAATCTTAACCTCAAAATGTTCAGAAAATTTTATTTAACTCCTTAGGGAAAATATTTGTTTTATAAAAAAAAAACAATTTTAAATATATGCATTTAGCAAAGTGTGGAAAAAACAAAACCCCTTTTTTGGTGAGCAACAACATGAAACATTCTAAACCCTTTTTATCTAAAATATTCACTTTTTAAGCAGGCAAGTGGCTGTAAACAAACCCAAAAAAAACATATCCAGGGAATTAAAAACTGACAATACATAACTATGCTGAACAGTCAACTTTCAGTCAGCACAGGGGCCCCCAAATTCCTTCAGGGGCACAGGGATAACAAAATTTGTGAACAAAAGTAATGCATTCTGACCTCATATAATGTTGTTTTTAAGCAAAGCAAAGCCCCACACTACAGGTAAAAATTCCAAAAGAGAGTCCAGCAGGACTGTCCCTTAAATTGGTGTCAAAGCTTCCCTAAGCCTCCCTTTCCTCATTTAGCTTGAAAAAAGGCAAACTTGAAAAACAGGATATTTCCCAAAAACCAACAATAAAAGAAAAATTTTGGGTTTTTTTTTTTTAAGCACAGGAGAACAAGCAAAGCACAAAAACCTTTTTAAATGTTTTTTTAGCCAAGATTCAAAGTTAAACAACCTTATTTTTAAAGAAAAAAGGATATGCAAGATCAACAGTGGTCCATGGCAGAAAATCTGGAAAAACTGCTTTGAAGATTTGGAATAAAAGATTCAGGCCTTATTCCCCCTTCCTTCAAACCCCCTTTTTTTATTTCCCCGTCCTGTGCAACCACCCTGATACTCCATTTCCCGCTGCTCAGAAAGAAGGGGTCAGACTCTCAAGCCTTGATATTCAGATACTAAACCACAGGAACCAACACATCCATGATTCCAGGGTTTTATTCAGAAAACCCCAACTGCACTGTAACGGAAACCCAATGCAAGTTTCCCTTCCAAAAGGTTGTAGGGGAATGGGTTTCCCTTTTTTTCTGCAACTTGCTTACTATTGTTTTTTGGGCTCATATGAAAGGGAAAACCAGAAAAAAAACAAAAAAAAAAAAAAACCCGGTTAATAAATTTGTTTCAAAAACATTACTCTGACTTTAAAACAGTAGGAATCAATTGGGGAAAAAACAAAAACATTGAGAACAACTTTTTGTTGAAAGGGAAAGTAATTATTTTTGCATTCCTTTAAATTTGAATAATTTTTGATTTTTTAAAAAAATTATTAAATTGTTTTTGGAGGGTGAGGATTTGGGAGGTACACAGAAAACTACAAAAATCTTTTCACATTCAGGCACAGATAGGAGAGTGCTTCACGTTATTTTTGTAAACATGGCCACTTAGAGAGTTTTATTGCCTTTTTTTCTTCCTAAAGGCAAATTTTTCAAAAAATGTATTAACAGTTTCAGAACACCATTGCTACTCAAAGATACAGATTTTTTTTTTAAAACATTTTGAGAGATCAAAAGGGAAAATGAAAATTTTGAGTAAGCATCTTAAGTGAAGTAGAAGCACAAAAAAACACCTTGAGGGAAGAAGTGGGGGAAAAAAACCCTTTTTTTTTTTAAAAAAAACCCCCCCCCTTTATTTTAAAAAAAAACTTTTTTTTTTTCCCCCCCCCTTTTTTTTTCCCAAAAAAAATTTTTAAAAACCCAAATTTTTTTTTTTGGGGGGGAAATTTTTTTTTAATTTTAAAAAAAGGGGAAAAAAGGTGTTTTTAAGGTTTTTTTTTTAAAAAAACCCCTTTTTTTTTTTAAAAACCTTTTTTTTCCCCCTTTTTTTTTTTTTTTTTTAATTTTTTTAAATTAAAAATTGGGGTAATTTAATTCCAATAAAGTTTTTTTTTTTTTTTTTAAAAAAAAATTTTTTAAAAAAATTTTTGGGGGGTTTTTTGGCCGGGTTTTAATTTTTTTTTGGGGGGGGCCCTTTTTTCCCCAAAAAGGGGGGAATTTTTTTAAAAGGGGAAAAAGGGGGGAAAAAAAGGTTTAAACCCCCCCCTTTTTAAAAAAAAAAGGGGTTTTTGGGGTTTCGGGTAATTTTTCTTTTTCCAAAATTTTTAAACCAAAAAAAAAAAATTTTTAAAAAAAAAACCCCCCCTTTTTTTTTTTAAAAAAAAAAAAAAAAAAATTTTTTTTTTTGGGGGTTTTTTTTAAAACCAAAAAAATTTTCCAAAAAAAAAATTTTTTCCTTTTAAAAAAAAAGGGGTTAAAATTTAAAAATTTAAAGGGGGTTTTTTTAATTTTTTTTTTTTTTTTTTTTTTTTTTTTTTTTTTTTTTTTTTTTTTTTTTTTTTTTTTTTTTTTTTTTTTTTTTTTTTTTTTTTTTTTTTTTTAAAAAAAAAAAAAAAAAAAATTGTTAAATTTTAAAAAAAATTTTTGGTTTACAAAAAAGAAAAAATTTTGGGGTTTTTTTTTTTTTTTTAAAAAAAAAAGGTTTTTTTTTTAAAAAAAAAATTTTTTTTTTTTAAATTTTTTTTAAAAAAGGGGGGGAAATTTAAAAAAAAAATTTTTTTTAATTTTTTTTGCTTTTTTGGGGAAAAAATTTTTTTGGGTTAAAAAAAAATTTTTTTTTTTTTGGGGGAAAAGCCTTTAAAAAAAAAATTTTAAAAAAAAAAAAAAATTTTTTTTAAAAAAAAATTTCCAAAAAAAAAAAGGGGAAAAGGCAAAAAAAAGGGGGGGGGGTTTAAATTTTTAAAGGAAGGGAAAAGGGTTAAAAAAAAAAACCCCAAAAAAAAAAACAAAAAAAAATTTTTTTTTTCCCCTTTTTTTTTTTGGGGTTTGGGGGAAGCCCCCCAAAAATTTTTTAAAACCCCCTTTTTTTTTGGGGAAAAAAAATTTTTTTTTTTTTTTTTTCCCCCCCCCCCCTTTCCCCTTTTCCCCCTTTTTTTTTTAAAAAAAAGGGGGGTTTAAAAAAAAGGGGGGGGTTTTTTTCCTTTTGGGGGGGAAAAAACCGGGTTTTTTTGCCCCCAAAAAAAACCCAAAAAATTTTTAAAAAAATTTGGGGCCCCCAAAATTTTTTTTAAAAAAAATTTTTTTTTTTTTGGGGTTTTTAAAAAATTTTTTTTTTTTAAAAAAACCCCAAAAAAAAAAAAGGGGGGGGGGTTTTTGGGGGAAAAAGGGCCGGGGGCCCAAAAAAAAACCCCCCAAAATAAAATTGGGGGTTTTTTTTTTCCCAAAAAAAATTTTTTGGGAAAAAAAATTTTTTTTTTTTTTTTTTTTTTTAAAAAAAATTTTAAAAAAGGGGGGTTTTTTTAAAAAAATTTTTTTTTTTTTTGGGGGGAAAAAAAAAATTTTTTTTTTGTCCTTTTTTTTCTTGTCCCCCAAAAGTAAGTAAAATTTTCCCATTAATAAAATATAATTCCTTAACCTGGACATATTCATCTTCCATCCTACAGATCAGCAAATGCAATAGGGCAAGTACTGAATTAATTGCTATGAATGCCAAGTCAGGCATACAGAAAAAAAAAGCAAACACATCCTCAACTCTTAAAAAAACACACAGAAAAGACTTAGTTGCTGTGATCCCTGTACTCTTTTTTTAAGAAGGAGCTGTGCTGGTGTTAAGCAAAAAACTCCCAATTTCATTTCATTTCCAAGAGTCACCGAAACACCTTTTTGGACCAGGCAAACAAGCTGGAATAGCACACATGAACATGATCAAGCAGCATGATCCCCAAAATTTCTCCTATGCCACAGATGTTCCTTGTTACATGATAATTGAGTGTCTCTGCTCTAAATTTTGAAACAGCAAAAAGTGCCATTTTTATTCCTATGTGATTTTTTTAAATTTGGCAGGACAGGTGCTCTTGCTGCAGTACACCCCTAAAAAAGAACACCTAAAATATCTTTTCAAAACCCATTTTCCTGGCCTTGACTTAAATCATACTTGAGTAGCTTCTTTAAATAGAGAAAAAAGTTTTTCACTTACTTTGACCTTCTGAAGAAGCTTCATGGGCTGTATGTTAAGCAATACTTTTATAGAAAAGTAACCTTGACTACAGAAAATATAGGCATTGGAACTTTATTTGGGAAAGGGGGGGAAAAAGAACAAGCAGCAAAAAAAATAAAAAAAAACCTCTCAAGTGTTTTAAAAATATAGAGCTTGAAGCAATGTAGTTTTCAACTGACACATTTTGAAGCTTTTTTTTAAAAAGGGAAAAAACAAAATTTATAAATCTTTTTTTTTTTTTTTTTTTTTTTTTTTCCAAATTTTAAGGGTTTTAACAATAAGGGTTTCATTTTATTTTAGGCTATGTCAAAAAACCCCAAAAGCTTCCCTTTTTAAAAAAAAGTAAATTTTATTTTGGGTTTTGTACCCTTTTCAATTTTTTTTTTTCATGTAGCTTACAGCTTACTTTAACCTTTTCCCCATTGTATGTAAAAAGTACTATTGGAAGCAGGGAAAAAAACTTTTTTATCTGTAAAAAATTTTCCCTTTTATGTATGACATATCCCACAAAATCTTTTACAAATAACACACAAAAAATATTTCATCATAAAAGAGATGGAGAAGGGGCTACGGGAAAATATACCCCTACCCAAACACAAGGAAAATGAAAATAGGTTTTTTTGAAACTGAAGGACATTAAAAAAGATATATGGTAGTATCAAAATTTCCCTAGGTTTTAAATTTAAAAATTTAATTTAAAAAATTCCTTTTAAAAGCATGTCAGTATCCTAAAGAATCACGTGTACATATTTAAATTTTTGCATTGCCTTCCAGGAAACAAAAGACCAATAAAATCCCCAAAAATACATGTTTAGACAAAAGCACACCAAGGAGTTTTTTTCAGTCTGCCAGAATCACTGCAGTTGATGGTATAATAACATCATTACATGGCTGGTAATGCCAAACCCAAAATTAAAAAAAAAAAAAACTTGAATTTTAAAAAATTTCCCCTTTTTCTCCAAATTGATTCTCTGAGTAGTGAAAGTAAGGTATTTCTTCATTTCCCCATGGCTTTTTTTGAGTTGTTTTACTAAAAAAAGCGGGGAAAGGGGGTAGTGAAGGGATTAATGTCTAACACGGGATACATTTTTAATATTGCTTTTTTTATTAAAACCCCAATTTAAAAGGGGAAATTGGCTGCATCTGAGTAGCAATGTCAGTAATTGTTGAGGTAAGAGCAATTCAAAATTAAAAAAAAAAAAAAAAAAAAAACACACACAAAATACACAAAAAAGCCACAAACACACATGAACTTTTAGTGGTAGCATCATTACCCCCCATAATTTATAAAGCTATGAAAAAAATACCACATCATCCCCCCCAAAAACACAATGGAAGTAGAGTTATAAAGCAAAAAAGAAAAAGTCATGCCAAACAGATAATACTAAATTTCATTAAAAAAAAATTTGATCACTGTAGTAACTTTTTTCAAAACCATTTTAAAGAAATATTAGGAAGATTTTTATATAGGAATTGTAATGCAGATTGGAAATTTTCAAACTTGAAAAATGTGGATAAAGGAAAACCCAAAAGTAAGGACTTCCCTCTCAGAATGCTTGCTGGAAGGAAAACTTTATGTCTATTGTTTCATTATTCATCCCCATTTTGTAGGGAGTGAGCATTAATTTATCAAGGAACTTTTGCATTTTTATTTTTGCAATAATTAGTTACAAAAAGGTTGGACCCAGACTGCAACAATAAAATTTAGGTTTAAAAGTTGAAAAAATTAAAAATATTTTAGCTAGAAAGCTTTTCCCCCAAAATTTTTTTAAGATTTTTATTCCCTTGGGCCAAATTTGATGTACCTTTTCACCCCAAAAAAAAAATTTTGTAATATTTAATAAATCTGTAAAATTTCTGACCTTGTTTAAAAATTTTTAATTATTTTTTAAAAAATTTCAAATCTGTTAATTAATTTTTAAATATTTTTTTATTAAGAAGTTATTACAGAAATAATGGTGTGTAGTGATAACTGATTTTTCCCCTGGTGACAAGGAAAAAAAACACAAACTGAGGAAAAAATTTAACAAGTAACAAGTAGTTTTAAAGGAGGAAAAACCTGAGTTAAAACATTTTACGAAAACCAGGTACAACGTGAAGGAAATTATACAGGGAAAATTTTCTGAAAGATGCTTGGGGAACAATAATAGATAGCAAACAAAACATAATAAATATAAAATAATACAAATATGAAATATGAACTGGGGCCTATTTTAAAATCTAGTGAGTTTTTTTTAAAAATCATTTTGGTACAGATGTGACAATCCCTGTAAAACCCCACATAGCTGAACATATCAAAAGAGAGGAAATTTTTTACTTTCCTAAAGTTTTATTCTGCAAAAGGGTTTCCGTGGGGGGGGATGGCAGGGTGTGGGTGGAGGGAGAAAAGGGGGGAGGAGGTAGGGAATTTGGAACAACACACTATTAGTTAGATTTTTAAACTACTAAAAAAATTTAAAAATTGGTAGGAATTGCATAACTTGAAAAAACTTTAAATTAATTAGCCAGAGACAGAAACTCCCCTTTGAAAACCTTTCTGGAAATTAAAGAAAACCGGGAAAATGACAAAATTTTATCCCTCACTATATTTTTTTTTAAAATTTTTTAAACAATTTTTTTAGTGCTACATGAACTCAGTTTTCTAAACAAGTACTTCGCTTTATATAATTTTTTTTTTTTTAAATTTACCTTCTACAAAAAAAGTAGGGAAGTATTGGAACACAGTATATAGGTTAAATTTTTAATACTGCTATAAATTTTGAATATTTTTAAAGGGGAACATTTTCATTAATGACTACAAACCAAAAAAAACAGATCAATCCCTAAAAACTCGTACTTGATCCCTCAATCTAAAAATTCATGAAAATAGATATTACATAAAGAGCTTTTACAAAATTTTTTTTCTAACGTGCTCCCTGTACATTATCATCAATTCCCAGAGCCAGGGTTCCCCCAAAATGGCTTTTTAACATGAACAAGGTAACATTTGTTGTTGTTTTCACTTTCATTGTTTTTCCATTTTTTTGTCAAAATAAACGGGGGGTGCTTTTTGGGGTACATTTTTTTTGTGAGCCTTGTTCACATCTGCAGTTAAGTTTGTTACCAGTAGGTCAGGTACTTTTTAAAACCTGGCTATTTTGAAACTAGTCAGAAAATTCCCTTTGGGAAAAAAAAGTGCCCCCCTCTTGTAGGACATGAAATTGGGCCCTTAACACAATACATACACACACACCCCCTCCTTTAATGCAAAATTTACATAGTTGAATCACTACTCCGTATGTACAACAGAGAGACAACTGTTTTCTCCTTTTTAAGATCAGAATGACTTGAAATGCAAAGTCATTTCCCCTGACTGCAGCTAATACTTAATTCTTTTCATTGTTTTTCACAAAAAAAT